>NC_037673.1:156860188-156879603 GCF_003255815.1 Theropithecus gelada
AGGCTGGAGTGCAGTGGCCGGATCTCAGCTCACTGCAAGCTCCGCCTCCCGGGTTCACGCCATTCTCCTGCCTCAGCCTCCCGAGTAGCTGGGACTACAGGCGCCCGCCACTGCGCCCGGCTAGTTTTTTGTATTTTTTAGTAGAGACGGGGTTTCACCGTGTTAGCCAGGATGGTCTCGATCTCCTGACCTTGTGATCCGCCCGTCTCGGCCTCCCAAAGTGCTGGGATTACAGGCTTGAGCCACCGCGCCCGGCCGCCAAATTTTTGAAGAAGCATTTTCTTCTTTGAAGAGGGAGAGGAAATAAAGGAGAACAATAGCAGTATTTTGAGGAGATGGGACATTATAACCAAAGGAACTTGGGATTTGCCCTAGTAAGTCCAGCTTTAAGTCAAGGTTGACCTTGGCCATCAGTCCTTGGGTGAGTTTTCTACTTCTAACCTGCAAAACTGGGACAAACCCATCTTCTCTCCGAGGTGGGGAGCCCAATAGTAAACTCATATGGCACTATGACATGACTATAGCAGTTCATGGAGAATTGTTTTTCTTGCTTCTTTGAGCAGCTAAAGGAACATTTAGGACATCCTCCCTTATGTATAAAAGGTTGGGCATTCTCAGGTAACTAAACAAATGGCATTTATTGCTCTTAGAAATCCTTCCCTCTAGAAAGGGGCAAATCAGGTCGAAGTCGTTCCTCAGAAGCTATGAGCAAATATGACAACCACTTGAGTCTATGATAAACAAAGAAGCCCAATTTCCACAGCAGTCCTCACTAGCTCCATTCAGCCACCACCTCCAGAAAAGGGTCAGGACCATACCCCTACCACTTTCCTTCCTTTTCAACCGAACCAACAAGACCTGGATTTTTTCTTGTCCAGATGCCTAGAATGTGCTACAGCTTGGCCACTCTGTTCTGAGAAGAAGACCAAGGGAACAGAGGAAAGCTACAGCCTTGCCAAGCAACGCAGGACAGAGACAGGTCAGCAGGTACAGAAAGAAAAGAAAAAAGCATTAATTGGACTGGAAGACAGCTACTCAATGAGGACGAAACACTAAGTAGCTGGTGACCCTTTAAACAGAGCTCCTCCAGACACTCCAACAAATGCACTGACTGTGAAACCTGTGTGGGGACTCAGGTACCACACTAGGAAGACCTTTTCCTCCCTGTATTGGGCGCAATGGTGTCCCCCCAAATGTCATGTCAATCTGGAACTTCCTTCAGAATGTGACCTTACTTGGTCTTTTCAGACGTAATTAAATTATCATGACATCACTTTGGGTTAGGGTGGGTTCTACTCCAATGATTGGGTATTCTTGTAAGAAGAGAAAACAGACAGACACAGATAGAACCATATGACAGTGGAGGCAGAGACTGGAATGATGTAGCTACAAGCTGAGGAATGCCAAGGATGACCAAGCACCAGCAAATTTAAAAGGAAGAAGGAAGATCCTCCTCTAGAGCCTTTTGAGAGTCATGGTCCTGCTAACACTTTGATCCGGGACCTTCAGCTTCCAGAGCTGAAATAAATTTCTGTTGCTTTCAGCCCTCCAGTTTGTGTGGTCCTTTGTAATGGCAGCCCCAGGAAACCAATCCATTCACTACCTCACACCTGTTCCCCAAGTCACCCCTTGCCAGTCTCAGCCCAGGGGCTGGAGGCAAGACACACAGGCCATGCCTCCAGCCCACCTGGACTCTTCCACCTTCCCAATGCCCCTCAGCCCTTCTCTCCTTGAGGGGAGGGGTGTGCAGGGATCACATTTCAGCTGCTCCCAACCACCTTCTGCCACCGGAGGCAAACTGGCAGGGGAGTTTTTGTTTTCTTCCCTCAGCCTCCCAGGTTTGTAGCCTCTTTCAACTACACTGGTGTTCCTTAAATTTCATTCGGTCCCATTCTAGATATACACATAGATACATGTGTTTGGCCATAATATTCCTTGTACTGCCACTTACCTTTATATAGCGTCACTACTTTTATGTAAATAAATTTGCTCTAAAATAAACTGCTATATCATTATTACAATAAATGGAAAATGGCAAATGCAGAGCTTGCTAGATATATACACATTCTTAAATTACACATTAGAATGAATACACAATATTTTTTAAAGACCCCTTCACGTACGGTTTAAAATAACCTAGGGTGGCAATACTATAGGAAGTACTGCCTTAGTGGTACAGTGGCTATCTCTGACTAGTTGGCCCAGAGTTCTGAGCTCCTTATCAGAAAAACCAACTTCAATCTCTCCAATCTCCAGTCTCTAACCCCCGCCCCCCAATTCCGCTCAGACACTCCGGGAGAAGGTAAACGGTAGGAGGAAAGAAAGGCACCCGGGAGTTCTGAGTTCTCACGCAGGCGACCTGAGAACACGAAGTCGAGACCGAAGAAGACTGTACCCAGAGTGACAAGGGCAGGGAGGGACTGACCTTCTCGCGCAGGGTGCAGTGGACGTCCGAGGCGACGCGCCCTTCCCACCACGGCTCATCCATCATCGCGTACGCAGCGCCGCTATCCGAGGCTACCCGGCTCTCAGGGCGCACCCTGCGTGGACACGGGCAACTTCAGCGGCCAGAACGTGCCCCCAGCTCTGACCCCCGGTGTCCCTATCCTCGCTCGCCCCTGGCCCCGGGTCCGGGCGGGCGCCCCCTCCTGCGCCGCTCAGAGGAGCTGGCGGTCGCCTCCCGTCCGGGGAAGGCTGCGGTGCCCCCTCCCCTCTGCTCGCCGGACACAGGGCGATATGGAGCTGTGCAACAACTTGCAGAATTTTTATCTTCCCTTTTGCAAAAGTTGCAGAGAAAGTTGTCGACTCCGCTAGCTCGCTCGAGGCTGGGGCTCTGGCGGCGGCCACCGGCTCGCCGTCCCCAACTCCTCCCCCGCCGCCCAGCCTTTGTCCTGCTCCCACATCCTGCCCTCGAGCCGGGGCGAAACTCACGCATCCTCTCTGGGCGTGGGGGGCTGCGGGCGCCGGGCCCCTCCCAGTGCCGGACCAGCGGTGCCCTCTGGTGCCTGCTGGCGGCTGGACCCTCGCCCGGGGCGCCTCGCACTCCCGACGGCGACCTCCGAAGCCCGGCTAGCCCCGGCCGTCGCCGCGCCCCTGCGTGCGCTCAGGTCCCGCCGCGGCTCGCAGGCTCCCGGCCGCCGGGGGCCTCCCTCCCTCGCTGGGGGAATTGGGGGCCGGGCCTTGCGCATGCGCTGCCGGCGCCCCCGCGCCCCGCGGGGCGGGGGGCTGGGAATTGGAGCCTTTCTTTGCCAGCTCTGGCTCCGCTTCCTGCCCCCCCTCCTCCCTCGCTTCGGCGGAAAGCTTCCCTCTCACCTTCGCTGAAGCTAGTGGTGGCCTTCTGGGCACCCCGCCGACTTGCGCGGGGAGCAAAGGGACCGCGGTGCCACCTGCGCGCACCGCGCATGAAACGTGCGGGCAGGACGCCCTCAGAAAGTTCTGCCTTCCGCGCGCACTGCTCTAGCCATCCTTACGTCGGTTCCACCTGTTTTTCTGTTTCTCTTTTTTTTTCTGGGTTTTTTTTTTTTTTTTTTGGTCGTTGTTGTTGTTGTTGTTGTTGTTGTTTTGTTTTTGCTTTTTTGTTTGTTTTCCTCTTCTTTTAAACCTGCCCTGCCATGGGGAGGTAGATTTCCAAAAGGACAATTCCCGTTAAAGCTGCAGAAAAATCACCCTTGTTCACCCACGAGTCCCTAATTCTAAAGGAGCCTAAGTCACTGGTATTTACTGTGCTCCTGCCGAATATTTCTCCACACCTCACGCTGGAGGAAAACCAGGCTTTTTTTGCCGGGTCCGGTGGATGGAAAACATTGTCTTTTTAGTTCAGTTGATTGTTTTTGGAAAGTCATTCTTTTGAGTCAGGCCATCTGATGGCATAGCATTGAGCTATCCTTCTTGGCTGATTGATATTTGTGATAGTTTTGATCCACCTACCAACTGGGTGATTTTTGTCAAGTTCCTCAAACTCAGAACCTCGTGTGTAAAATGGGAATAAAAGTTGCACCAACCTGCTGAAAATTAAATGAGATAATGCGTGTAAAGGGATAATCACTACACCAGGTATAAAGTGAACACTCAATAAATAACTCCGACTGAAGAGCCTTTAGTTTCTGACTGCTTTCCTGCACATGAAGACCCACCTGGAAAAAATTAAATCAACTTTGATAAGCTTCAACTGGACCTTGAAGAGTAGTTTTAATGTAAAGCAAACAAACAAAAAGAACTATTTTGAAAGTGTAAGATACCTAAACATAAACTGACTAAATGTGCAGGCTCTTAAGACGTTACAAAGGGTGAAACACAATAAGGCTTGAACGAATAGAGGTACAAACACCAACTTAACCCAAATTACCCTATTTAATAAAATTTTAATGGTTGTGCATAGATTGGTGGAGGGGGCATTTAACATGTTTTCTAACATTCAAATGGGAGAATATCTGCAAGAAAAGCTAAGAAATTTATCTTTTAAAAACAGGGGGGATGGCGGGGTGTAGTGGCTCACACTTGCAATCCCAACACTTTGGGAGGCCGAGGGCGAGCAGATCACCTGCAGTCAGGAGTTTGAGACAAAACTGGCTAACATGGTGAAACCCTGTTTCTACTAAAAATACAAAAAATTAGCCGGGCATGGTGGTGCACGCCTATAATCCCAGCTACCCAGTAGGCTGAGGCAGGAGAATCACTTGAATCCGGGAGGTGGAGGTTGCAGTGAGCCGAGATCGTGCCATTGCACTCCAGCTTGGGCAACAAGAGCAAAACTCCATCTCAATAAACAAACAAACAAAAACCTGGGGAGATAGACCTGTATTATCAAATCTTAAAGCATATTGCAACATATAGTTAGAACAGTGTAGTGTTGACACAAGAATGGATGGATTAAGCATCAGTGGAATAACTGGAAGGCTAGGAACACTTAATATACCTAAAAATTCACTGAATGATAAATGTGGCATTTCACTTTGTTGGGACAAGTATAAATGGCTAAATTATTTAATAAATTATGTTGGGGAAAAAAGTAAAACTAAGGGCTTGTTTAAATATCACCAAAATAAATATAAGAACTTAGAGAACTACAAACAAGCAAATCACAAGAGAAGAAGAAGAAAACATACACGAATTATACGGAGGGGAAGGCCTAGATATTAAGGCATAGGAAGAACCCAAAGGCAAGGTGAGTAGACATATTTGAATAAATGTACAAGATTTAGATACATCAATTATCATTACCAAAAAGGCAAATGATGAATTTGAGAAAATGTTTTTAACAAATGTGACAAAAGGTTGATGTTACTTTCCAGACCTCTGATAAATCGGTATGTAAAACATTAACACCCTACATGCAGAAATGGATGCAGGACATGAATAGGTATGCCATCAAAGAAGGAATTCATATGGATAGATATTATTTTTAAAATGCTCATACTCCCTAGCACACAAATTAAAAGCTTTTTTCAAAAAAAACAGTGGGGCACTTTTTTGTTAAGGACTTTTGGTAAATACACAGTGTTGTTGGGAATATAAACTAATACCATCTTTCTGAAAGACAACATAAATCAAAACATTTTAAACTGTATTAGACAACATAAATCAAAACATTTTAAACTGTGTTACTTGATCAAACTCTTCCACCTATAGAAATTTATTATTTTTAAAAAAGCAGATTTATTTCAAAGGTGTTTCACCAAAAATGCTTTTTCATTATAGTGAACCATTAGAACGGGGAACTGGTTTAATAATTATTTGTCTCGTAAAAACTTTTTTAAAGTGATGCAAAATGAATTGGAGAAAATGTTTATAATTTATTAAATAAAAAGGATAAACTGGGCTGGGCACGGTGGCTCATGCCTGCAATCCTAGCACATTGGGAGGCTGAGGTGGGAGGATTGCATGAGGCCAGGAGTTCAAGACCAGCTTGGGCAACATAGCAAGGCCCCCTGCCCCAAAACACACACACGCTAGCCAGGTGTGGTGGTATACACCTGTAGTCTTAGCTGCTCGGAAAGTTGAAATAGAAGAACCACTTGAGCACCAAAGGTTGAGGCAGCAGTGAGCCATGATTGTGCCACTGCACACCAGCCTGGGCAACAGAGCAAGACGATGCCTCTGAAAACAAAAACAAGAGAAAGAATAAGCTGTCTTTAAGGGGATGAATAAAAACAAAACAAGATTAGAGTACGATCCCAGTTAAACTACATTCATGCATACACACATATGCAAAAATATTAACTGTGTAATCAGAGTGGTAGGATTATGGTACATTTTAATTTACTTTTTTTCCTAATATTTCTGTATTTTCTAGATTTTCAACAAGAAATATGCATTATTTCATAACCAGAAAAAAAGAGTGAATGTTACTTTAAAATAATCACCTGACATATCAAAATGTACTAGAGGGTTCCTCCATTCAACAACAATGAACAGCGTTGATGTTTTGTTTTGTTTTTCATAGCAGTATTATTCCTTTCCCAATCTTTCTATGCTGGGTACATTGAAAGAAGATAGGCCTTTATTATTCACTAATTTGTACTGCCCTTTTCCTAAACTTTAGCTATCAATTATCAGGAGTTTGGATAACTGAGAGGGAAAGCAAAAACTTTGGGCTTTTCTCCAGGGGCTATTCCAGTAAGATTCTAAGCATAGTCATTCCACACCACTTTGTGTATCATTCTCCAGAGTCCCTCATTTTCTCAGTATTTCTGAAGAGTAAATATACATTGCACCAGTAAACTGATGGTTTTGTGCTGAGTCACAGTCCACAGGTGCCTTTAGCAGAGAAGGCTTCCTGTGCCGGGCAGCAGGAAGTATCAACGCAACTGGAATCACTTCTCCCATCCACCCCCAACCAAGCCAAGAAGAAGTATTCATTAAGCCATTCAAAAACTAAACATTTATTAAGTGCTTACCATGAGTCAGTTACCATCCCTCCACCCTCAACCTCTGAAACTCACAGGTTGGGAACGACAGATTTAGAGCAAGTGCATTCTACTTATCTTCAGCTTTCTCATGTATCCCTAAAAAAAAAAAAAAAAACACCTGCCCTTTTCAATCTTCCTTAGAGGACAAATTGGTCTAATATTTTCACTGTAATATTATCAACTGCCCAGTTTGCACTGAACTCCTTTTGCTTTTCATATGATACAAACTCTCAAACGTGGCAAAATGTACATGTTCTCCCCCTGTCCCCAGGCCTTGTTCTCCTCCTCCCCAACAATAACCAGAGTCTTACGTTTCCTTGGGAAGTGATTTATGCATTCACATAGACATTCATGCCTTTTCCTCCTTTTACATGAATGGTAGCATACTCTACACATCCTCGTGTGCCTTGCTGTTTTCTGTTTTGTTGTTTCATGGCAGTGCCCAAAGAACTGCATGGCATCCCGTAGTCCCATAGTATGGATCCATCATAATGTATGGACATTTAGCCTGGGAATGTCCATACATTTCTAGCCTTCTGCTTCCGTATAACCACATTGCAGTGAATATTTGCTTCCATGTAACCATACTGCAGTGAATATCCTGACAGGGTCAAGCATATAAATTCCTCAAATACTCAGCTGTCCAGGGGAAGTTGAGGCATATACTTTGAATAGTGTTTCCTCGTGGTGTTAATGGTTTGCACTGCTCCATTCAGGACCAAAAGCATGAAGTTTGGCTTGGTTTATAGAGACAGACGGAAGACATCTGCCTTATTACCACTTTGATCTTTAACCAAAAACCAATCCAATGCCTTTAAACGAGTTTTAATTGTGTGCTCTACTTAGTCAAGAGAACATCTGCCAAATCCTTTATGATCCTTGACTACAAGTTCTTGAGATATGAGTCGGCAGATTAGGTCTGAGAACCAGGCAGGAAGAATAAAAAAGCAGCATTTTGCAAACAGAACTCAAAACCTAGGACATTTATAAAGCTGGTCCACATTACTTTTTTAAATTTAAAAAGGCACAGACGGAATAAGTGAAAAATAAACCTACCTCTCACCCAGGGCCAGCTCCATGCATATAGAAAATTTTATCGTTGAACCTGTGTTTTGTAAATGAAGTCCTTCAGGACAGTGGAGCATGCAGGGAGCAGAGGAGACAAGCGTCTGCCATTCCATTCTCTGTTTGCATGTGCTATTCCCCATGCCTCATGAGCACAGAATTCCAGTGGACCTGTGATGCATGGAGTTTGGTGACATTCAAAGGGAGCAGAAGGTCAGTGGGTCGTGTGTACAAGTGGGCATGGGGCGGGGGGGGAGTACCTGAGAGGCTATGCTTTCTATTTGAACTAGAAGTTGCTTTGGAACACAGAAAGAAGGTGTTGTCAGTTTCTAGGGCTGCCATAACAAAGTACAACAATGGGAGGGCATGAAACAACAGAACTTTCTTCTTTCACAATTCTGGGTACTAGAAGTCCCAAATCAGTGTGTCAGTAGGGCCACACTCCCTCTGAAAACTCTAAGGAAAAATTCTTTCTTCCTCTTCCTGGTTTTTGGGGTTGGCCAGGGATTACAACTGGAGTACCTTGTTCTTCCTTGGCTTATAGCTACAGCACTCCAAACTCTGCCTATTTCTTCACACGGGCTTCTTCTCTCTCACTTCACGTAGCCTTCTTCTTTTTCTTCTTCTTCTTCTTTTTTTTTTTTTTTTTTTTTTTTTTTTTTTGAGACGGTGTCTCACTCTGTTGCCAGGCTGGAGTGCAGTGGCACAATCTCAGCTCACTGCAACCTGTGCCTCCAGGGTTCAAGCAATTCCCCCGCCTCAGCCTCCCCAGTAGCTGGGATTACAGGCGTGCACCACCATGCCTGGCTAATTTTTGTATTTTTAGTAGAGACAGGGTTTCACCATGTTGACCAGACTGGTCTTGAACCCCTGACCTCAGGTGATCTACCCACCTTGGCCTCCCAAAGTGCTGGAATTACAGGCTTGAGCCACCGCGCCTGGCCATGTTTTCTTACAAGGACACCGGTCATATTGGACTAAGGGTTCACCCTACTCAATATGACCTCATCTGAACTAATGACATCTGCAATGAACCACTTCCTAATAAGGTCACATTCTGAGCTATTGAGGGTTAAGACTTCAACCTGTCTTTTGTGGACGTATACCATTCAACCCATAACAGAAGGCAGTAGTATTCTAGGAAACATGAATGACCAGGGAACCCTATCATATGCTTTCTTAGGGGTGTTACTTTTCTGTGTTAGGCAACCGTGTATTACAACATAGATAGAAAGGGAAAAATGGGGCAACCCATAGTTCCTCTTCCTTCAGCTCTTCCTTACTCTTTGGTATTATGCCTGAGGTAGAGAGTATTGATTGGCTGTGCATGTATCAAGAGTGAAATAAAAATAGTTAACTTAATTTTGTGTAGTGTTTTCACCGCTAAGGAAAGAATGAAATATATATGCATGTTCAAGCTACAAAATACAAATTGTGTAATTTCAGTGATTTTGCATGTGAGTTGTGTTCTTATTTTTGCATTTAAAACTGGCATTGCATAATATAAAGATAAATGATAAAAATTCATGCTAATACTTTAAGTTTTGAATTTTTCTTTACTGAAAATGACATTAAATAGCGTATTTTAAAAATATCTCAATAAAAAATTTTTAAAAAGAACTCACAACAAGTTGAGAAAGAGCTCTATAAACTGTCCACAAACTATCTCACACTACTCCCAACCTGTCCCACCTGACTGCCATCCCAGAAGAAATTGATTTATGTTTCCTACTAAAGATATTCTCTCTTTCTCTTTTGTTTTAAGAGATGGAGTTTTGCTCTGTCGTCCAGGCTGAAGTGCAGTGGTATGATCATAGCTCACTGCAGCCTGGAACTCCTGGGCTCAACAAGGGATCCTCCTGCCTCAGCCTCCTGGGTAGCTGGGACTACAAGCAAGGGTCACCTCGCCCAGCCCATGCTGTTTTTAACCTGAAGTCACCCATCCCCCTTTGTGAGTAATCCTTGTGGCAAAGTTTTCCCCCTTGCTAGTAATGTATTTTTGTTGATAAATATGAGAAAATTTATCATTTGTGGCATGCTTAGCATATGCCAGGCACTGTAATACATGTCCAAGCAATCACTGAGAGCAGGCTTCCCTACTTCCCAAATAATTGTCCATTGCCTTTCTTCCTGTTCTCCCACACCTACATCTATTTACCCCACACACTTCAGGTTCCTTGAAGACAAGACTTGTTTCTTTTCCGTATTTGTATCCCCAACATCTAGCCCAGTGCCTGCAGTAAAGGACGTGGTCAATATAGGTTTACCAAAATAATAAACAATGGGTCAGGCACAGTGACTCAAGTCTGGAATCCCAGTACATTGGGAGGTTGAGGTGGGAGGATCACCTGAGTCAAGTAGCTTAAGATGAGCCCAGGAAACGTAGTGAGTCCCTGTTTCTACCATTTTTTTTGTTTGTTTTTGATTTAGCCAGGCGTGGTGTTGTGCGAGTCTGTTAGTACCAGCTACTTGGGAGGTTGAGGTAGAGAGATGGTGGCTACAGTAAGCCCTGATCTCGCCACTGCAGTCCAGCCTGAGCAACAGAGCAAGACCCTGTCTCAATAAATAAATAAATAAATAAATAAATAAATAAACGATGGACACATGGATAGTGGAGCTAATGGGGGCCTATGAGAATCACCTGGCCTAGACTTCAGACTGGTCAGGAGTTACTGTCCTCACTTTTCAAATGAGATCTAGAAAGTGTGTGACCCTCTATGGGCCGCTTATGCTCTTTGGATCTCCTTGTCCATATTAGTAAAATGAGAAAACTACTCTTTCCTTAAAGGACTGTTGTATGACATGAAGAATCATGAAGTATAAATTGCTCTCTAATATTTTGTCATCCATAATAATAACAGAGCAGGCCAGAACCTTCTGATGACATTGCTCTTTGGAGCCTGAAGCAAGCTCTGTGAACCCACGGTGAGGCTTGAGTGAGTAGCCTTCCTTCCATGGGCCTCAGTTTCTCCTTCTGTGAAAGGAGGGGCTGGGATTTGATCCCAGAGGACACAAACCTGGGGGAATAAGAGGGTCAGGAAGACAACATAAACAAGAAGATGACTTACAGCCCTCCTGGTCTAACTTCCCCCATTCCCTAACCTTTGGAAGAAACTTGGAGGGAGAGAAGTATTCCTCTTTGTGAGGAAAAAAAAAAGCCTGAGTTTGACAGTCAGTGTCCACACCAGCCACAGTGCCAGGAAGCATTGTGGAGCGATGAGGACTGTGGTCGACCGGTGGGCACGTGCTGCATCCAGGGTGGGAGCACCTTCTGCATCCCCTCAGATTGTTATAGCTTGGGAATTGGTGCCCACTATTGGCAGATTGTTTGACTTCAAAAGAAAGAGGAAATTGAGGCTGGGCGCGGTGGCTCAAGCCTGCAATCCCAGCACTTTGGGAGACTGAGACGAACGGATCATGAGGTCAGGAGATGGAGACCATCCTGGTTAACACAGTGAAACCCCATCTCTACTAAAAATACAAAAAGAAATTAGCCGGGCGTGGTGGCGGGCACCTGTAGTCCCAGCTACTCGGGAGGCTGAGGCAGGAGAATGGCGTGAACCCGGGAGGTGGAGCTTGCGGTGAGCTGAGATTGCACTACTGCACTCAAGCCTGGGAGACAGAGCAAGACTCCGTCTCAAAAAACAAACACACGAAAAAAAGACAGAGGAAATGGAGATATCTCCTGATTTTAAAAATACTGGCTTGACTTTGCCTTGCCTTGCTTTTCCTTCCTTCCTTCCTTCCTTCCTTCCTTCCTTCCTTCCTTCCTT
Source organism: Theropithecus gelada (assembly GCF_003255815.1). Lineage (NCBI taxonomy): Eukaryota > Metazoa > Chordata > Mammalia > Primates > Cercopithecidae > Theropithecus > Theropithecus gelada. The sequence goes on from NC_037673.1 coordinate 156,871,935, forward strand.
CCTTCCTTCCTTCCTTCCTTCCTTCCTTCCTTCCTTCTTTCTTTCCTTCCTTCCGTTTCTTTCTTTTTCTTCTTTCTTCTTTATTCTTTCTCCCTTCCCTTCCCTTCCCTTCCCTCCTTCTTTCTTTCTTTCTCTTTTTTTATTTTTATTTTTTGGGCCATGTGGGCGACACACCGCATCAGCCCTGGCTTGGGAACCCTGGCGTAGGTGCGTGATAGGAGCCCTCCAGCCTTGCAGGGATTCTGCAGGGAACAACAGGATAAGAGCTTTCCAGACTCCAGGAGGAGGAAATAAAAGGCACCATTAACTTCAAAGCCCCTGAGCCTGACAGCCCGCTCCTCCAACAGACAATAAACAGGAAGGAGACTGAGACTGTACAGCGAAAGGTGACCAGACAAGCCTGCCGGGGGAACTTCGCGCCTAGAAATTCCTCACTGCCAGCAGCAGGGCGCTGCTTTCCTGGGGCCACCTGGATGCCACAAAGCTACCTTCTATGCGGGGCTTCCATAACTTCCAGGGCTGCAAAGACCCAAAGTCCGAGAGCCAAGGATTATGGTAGCAGCCGCTCAGCTGAGGGGACTTAGGCTGCAGGTGGAGAAGGGTTGGGAAATCTATGAAAAAATGTATTGGTTACACAAGTATCATTCTCCTTGTACCACTATTAAAGCACGATTAAAATATTATTAAGATCCTGGCCGGGCACGGTGGCTCATGCCTGTAATCCCAGCACTTTGGGAGGCCAAGGTGGGTGGATCAGGAGTTCGAGACCAGCCTTGCCTACATGGTGAAACCCTGTCTCCACTAAAAAAATACAACAAAAAAATTAGTCGGGCATGGACCCGAGATGGTGCCACTGCACTCCAGCCTGGGCGACAGAGTGAGACTCCGTCTCGAAAAATATGTATGTTATTAAGATTCTGAACAACACCGTCCCCCACCCCGCCCCCTACCAGCAGGTAACCACTGTGATATCGATGGAATGGTCTTTGGCCAGGCACATAGGCAGTGGGGGTGAGGGAAGGCAGACCAGGTCAGAGCCTACTGTAATAATCCGGCTGAGAGATGGGGTTGGCTTGGGTAGGGGGAAGAGGTGAAGGGAATGAGGAGGGGCCAGATCCTGAGCATAGTTAGAAATAGGAGCCTATAGGATCTGCTGATGGACTAGATGTGTGGTGTAAGAGAAAGAAATCAGATGACTCCAGGTTTTAGCTCTGAGCACCTAAAGGGTGAAGTTCCCATTTACTGAGATGTGGAACTTAATCACGTCTCCCAGGACATTGTTGATATATTGCCCTCTTCCCTCTTTTCCCAACCCAGCCTGCTGCCACCAGCTGAGTAGTTACAGCTAAGGCTCTAAGACTGCCCCAGACTTCAATGTTGGCTTTGATTTTTTTCTAGTTAATGATCTCAAGCAAGTTAGTTAACCCCAGATTCTTTCTTTCCAAAATGGGGATAATAATAGTACTGCCTTTATAGGGTTATATGAAGGTCAAATGATATGATGCCTGTTATATAAAGGGTGTTGAATAAGTGTGAGCCAAAATTACTGTATAATCATTAAGTTGTTATTGTATGTATGCATAGTTTCCTAGCCTGCAACTTCTAAGCCCAAAATTATCTCATGAGCATTTTTCATGAGATACCTTTAAAAATGTCCCTTGGCTGGGCGCGGTGGCTCACCCCTGTAATCCCAGCACTTTGGGAGGCTGAGTCAGGTGGATCACAAGGTCAGGAGCTTGAGACCAGCCTGGCCAATATGGTGAAACCCTATCTCTACTAAAACTACAAAAATTAGCCAGGCGTGGTTGCGCAGCGTGCCTGTAGTCCCACCTACTTGGGAGGCTGAGGCAGAGGACTCGCTTGAAACAGGCAGGCAGAGGGAGGTTGCAGTGAGCCGAGATTGCGCTACTGCACTCCAGCCTGGGAGACAGAGTGACACTCTGTCTCAAATAAAATTAATAGAATAAAATAAAATAAAACATCCCTCAAGGTCGGTTGGGGTGGCTCACGCCTGTAATCCCAGCACTTTGGGAGGCTGAGGCAGGTGGATCACAAGGTCAGGAGCTTGAGACCAGCCTGGCCAATATGGTGAAACCCCGTCTTTACTAAAAACATACAAAAATTAGCTGGGTGTGGTGGCAGGTGCCTGTCATCCCAGCTACTCGGGAGGCTAAGGCAGGAGAATTGCTTGAACCCGGGAGGCGGAGATTGCAGTGAGCTGAGATCGTGACGCTGCACTCCAGCCTAGGCGACAGAGCGAGACTCCATCTCAAAAAAAAAAAAAAAATTGTCCCTCAAAAGTTTGTTTGTTTGTTTAGAAGCAGGGTCTCACTATGTTGCCCAGGCTGGTCTCGAACTCCTGGCCTCTAGCAAACCTCCCACCTCAGCCTCTCAAGTAGCTGGAATTATGGGTGTAAGCCACCATGGCGGGCTCAAAAAATATTTTTACTAGCTACATAATATTCTATCATATAGGCAATTCATTTATGTAACCAGTCTTTCATTTTAGGTATTCTAAATATGACTAAGAGCTTATTGGCAAGTCATGCTGTTTCTGGCTTTTCTCTGTGCATTATAAACAACACTGAGATGAAAATCCTAAAAACATCCTTTCTTTATGCTTCTCCAATATCTGAGGATACACTCCTAGAAGTGACATTGTTGTGACGAAGGCTGTGACAGTTAATTTTGTGCCTCCACTTGACTGGGCCAGGGGGTGCCCACATATTTAGTTAAACACTGATCTGGGTATGTCTGTGGGGGTTTCTAGAGTATATTTGAATTAGTGGACTGAGGGAGGCTGACTGCCCTCCCCAGTGTGGTGGGCCTCACCCAGTCAGTTGAAGACCTGAATAAAATAAAAAGGTTGAGTAAAACAGAATTTCTTTTTCTGCCTGTCTTTGAGTTGGGACATTGATTTTTCCCACCTTAGAACTCAGATTGAAACATTGGCTGTCCCTGGGTTTCAAGCTCACCAGCATTCCGACGGGCACTATCCCCAAGATTCTTCTGGTACTCAGGCCTGTGGGCTTGGGCTGGAGCTACACCCTCAGACCTCATGGGTCTCCAGCTTGCCAACTACAGATCTTGGGACCTGTCAGCCTCCATGAACATATTAATCAATTCCTTATAACCAATCAATCCATTCATCTTCTATTGGTTCTGGTTCTCTAGAAAACCTTGACTTATACAAAGTGTATGAATAGTTTTAAGATTTCCGAAATAGATTATGAATTGACCTCCAGAAGGCTATGCCAAAACACATCCCCATCAATAATGTTAAAAAGTGGACTCTCACCAAGACTAAGTCATTGTTAAATCTATCTATCTGGCTGGGTGCGGTGGCTCACGCCTGTAATCCCAGCACTTTGGGAGGTCGAGGCAGGCGGATCACCTGAGGTCAGGAGTTCTAGACCAGCCTGGCCAACATGGTGAAACCTTGTCTCTATTAAAAATACAAAAATGAGCCAGGCGTGGTGGCAGGCGCCTATAATTCCTGCTACTAACGAGGCTGAAGCAGGAGAATTGCTTGAACCCAGGAGGCGAAAGTTGCAGTGAGCTGAAATTGTGCCATTGCACTCCAACCTGGGCAACGAGAGCAAAACTCGGTCTCCAGAAAACGAAAACAAAAAACAAAAACAAGAAAACACACACCAAAAATTGTCTATCTATAATAAATATATATTTAGAATCAGTGTTTCCTCAAATTGATTATGAAATTGAATATATCATTGTAGTTCACATTTCTTTGCTCTCCAGTAAGACTGGTGTTTTCTGAATGTGAATATCTGTCATATGTATTTCTTCTTCTACAAACTGTCCTTTACCAATCTTTCTGTTGGTGTTTTAGAGTTTTGCTAAAGGAAGAATTAGTTATGCATTAAAACTAACGATCCTTGGTCTGTTGAATTTGTTACACACGTTTTTACTGCTGTCTTTACATTTTGTGTTGGGCTTTTATGACCTACACTATAGAATACACGCAGACAGACCTTTTCTCCCTTTGCAAGAGTATATGCTTCCAAGGCACTTGGTGTGTGTGCTCATGGTAACCAGGTTCCAGGCCTGCCTCTGCCCTAGCTTGCTCTGTGGCCGTGGGCAAGTGACGTCTCCCAGGTCACAGCCTCCCCATCTGTCAATGGCGGCAGAGGTGGTCAGACCTCTGAGCTTCCTCCTAGCTCTGGCATCCTATGATTTTAGTTTTTGAGCTAGTGGGCATGTTGGCTCTGAGTTAAGAGCTCATTTCAAGAAATAGTTACTGCCTAGTACAACAGTCTGTTAACTAGTCTCCCTGTTTTTGATTGCTCTATGCCCAGTTGTTAATGGGCATTGCTAATGCCAGCTTCCCTACAGTGCAGTTTTGAGCAGTCCATAAACCAGACTCCAGCCCCCTCAGCAGTCATTGGTCTCCCTTCCTGCTTGCCCAGTCTTACTGCCTGCTGCTCCCTGTCAAAATGAGTATTTGTGGTTCCTCAGATATTTTTGCTCATACTATTGCTTTTGCTGGGAATGTTACCACATCGTAAATTTTGTATGGAAAAACTTTACCTAACTTTTAAATCCCAGCTAAGCACCATCTCCTGCATTAAGCCATTGGTGATTATTGCCCGTTCCAGGGGAATTTGTCACTCTTTTGAATTACAGTATTTTCCACATGCCATGGGTATTATGGTTGTTGACATTTATGTCCTATTTACTGAACAAAAGCATACACATATTTCAGGCAATATAAGCAAGCAGACTGGCATTTTCAGAATTGGGAAATTTTTTCACATAAAAATCCCGATTTTCATCTTCTCTTGAAAGGTCAGAAGATCTAGCTTACATCCTCAAAGACAGGTCAGCAAGCCACAGCCTGTGGGCCAAATCTGACCTGGCCTCTGTTTTTAGAAATAAAGTTTGATTGGAACACAGCCCCACCCGTTTATTTATATATTCACAGTGGATGCTTTCCTTTTACTGTGGCAGGGGTGAGTAGTTGAGACAGAGACTCTATGGCCTAGAAAGCCTATTTACTATCCAGCCCTTTACAAAAAAGTTTGCCAACTCCTGCTATAAGGCACCAACTGTGGAGCATGCACGTGCCCCAGGACCTCTTCCTACTCTCTATCAGACGTGGCCAGTTGCAAGTATTTATCCTGTCTCCTAAGGCCTTTAAAACATTAGTTTTTCATTCTTCTTAATCCTCTTGATCATATCCTAACACAGTATGAAAGCCATTATGCCAGGTGTGGTGTGGGGGCCCATGCCTGCAATCCAAACACTTTAGGAGGCTGAGGCAGGTGGATCATCTGAGGTCAGGAGTTTGAGATTAGCCTGGCCAACATGGTGAAACCCTGTCTCTACTAAAAATACAAAAATCAGCCAGGCATGGTGGCACGCGTCTGTAACTCTAGCTACTTGGGTGGCTGAGGCAGAAGAATCACTTGAATCCAGGAGGTGAAGGTTGCAGTGAGCCGAGATTGCCCCACTGCATTCTAACCTGGGCGACAGAGCTAGACTCTGTCACCAAAAAAAAAAAAAAAAAAAAAAATTAGAAAAAGCCATTATGTCACATAGGCAAGGCAATCTCTAAAATAAATATTCAAAACCATTACACCGCCAATATAAATTAAATGATCAACTCTAATAACAGTCCTCAGTAACTATAGCTACTGATAAAGTAGGTTCTTAGAGTTAAAAGCTTGAAATCAGTGTGTAGGTGTGCTCTTTGTGGAATTCCACCATGGCATACCGCAGCCAGGGCCAGAAAGTGCAGAAGGCTATGGTGTAGCTGTCAATCTCATCTTCAGATACTTACAAAACAGATCGCGGATTCAGGTGTGGCTCTAGGAGCAAGTGAATACGCGGATAGAAGGCTGTATCATTAGTTTTGATGAGTATAGGAAACTTGTATTAGATAATGCAGAAGAGATTTATTCTAAAACAAAGTCAAGAATACAAGTGGGTCGGATCATGCTAAAAGGACATAATATTACTCTGCTACAAAGTTTCTCCAACTAGAAATGACCAATGAAGTAAGAAATTGTTGAAATGGATACAGTTTGCTTTTAGATACCCTTTGTCCAATATGAACATTTATTCGTATTGTTTTGATTACTCTTATGGTATTACAAGATGGCAATACATGCTATGGGATTGTTTGTATTTTAACAAACAAACAAACAAAAAGCTCGAAGTCTAAAGTCAGATTGCCTGGACTCATATTCCAGCGGTGCCACCTATGTGAGCAGGGTGAGTCTTTGTTTCCTCATCTGAAAATGAGGATAACAGCAGTGCCTACCCTTGGATTGATGAAAGGAGTCCATTCAACTAATATTTAGTGATAGCTACTTTGAGTCAGGCACTGTGCTAGGCTCTTGGGATACAACAGTGAGCAGAAACGGCCACATTTCCACTTAGGAAGAGCTTAACTTAGGAAGTGGTTGAGGGAAATGGAGCAGGCAGCAGATACCACTGGTGCCTGTTGTTCAGTCATTTGGGCCACCGCTGAGCTCAGCCACAGTAGGGGGTGAAAGTTCTGACTCTTCTCTGGCTGCCAAAGCCTTCTCCAGTGCAGCAACGTAGCTGGAACCAGTTTGGCTGTCAGGCAAGCACAACCTAGAAGAGAGGAATTAATGCCCAGAGGCAACCCCCAACAAGGTGGACCGGGAGTCCGCGATAGAGGATATGGCCCCTGTTCTTCAGAAGAACAACTCTGGGCGGCATTCTGTATGACCCTCGTCAGAGGTCCTGGCAGGATAAAGCTCCAGAGTAAGGAGAGAGGCTAGTAACACCCTCACATTGACTTTGCACTTTTCCTGTCTCACCTTCCCTGCTTTCTGGCAACATTATCCAGATAAACTATCTGCATCCAAAACTTTGTTTCAGTCTCTGCTTCCGAGGAAATCCAAAGTAGAACAAATCGTAAACAAACAAAAACAAGAAAATACAAAAGAGTAGTAAGTGCCATGCAGAGAATGAAAACAGGTGTGAACAAAGTGAATGATCAGAGACCCCTGATACTGGGGCCATGGAAGGCCTCCATTGAGAGCTGAGTGACAGGAGGAATCCAGCCATGCCCCGGGTAGAGGATGAATACTCTGCAGAGGGAACAGCTGGTGCAGAGGCTCACAGCAGGAGTGTGCGTGGCATGTTAAATGAGAGAAAGGGCAGCGAACCTGGAATTTAGTGGCTGAGGAAATGAGGTGAAGAGGAAGGCCAGATTGTGAGGGTCTTTGCTGTAACCCAGGTATATTGATGTGGGACTTTATTCTAAATGCCATGGATGAGAAGTCATGGGAAGATTTTAAACACAGAAGAAGCAGGGATTAATCTTCAGTTTCAAAATATCACCCGGGCTGCAGCGTGAGAGTGAGTGAGAGTAGACAGGGAGTAGAAACAGGACACCCGTTAAGGAAGCTACTGCACGACTCCAGGCAAGTGATGCCGGTGGCTTGGACTGATGTTGGAATAATGTGGATGAAGAGAAATAGACGATTTGGGATATGTTTTGTAAATAATAATGGTGGGCTGGGCATGGTGGCTCAAGCCTGTAATCCCAGCACTTTGGGATGTCAAGGCAGTAAGATCGTTTGAGCTCAGGAGTTCAAGACCAGCCTGGCCAATATGGTGAAACTCTGTCTCTACTAAAAATACAAAAAAAAAAAAAAAAAAAAAAAAAAAAAAA